>NW_024346150.1:34643-35064 GCF_902729225.1 Pteropus medius | reverse complement strand
CCGCCGCCGCCGGCGCAGCTAGCGGACAAGGGCCCGGCCGCGGCGACCTGACCTGGACGAGCGGCGCGCCCGGGGGCCCAGGAGGGGGGCGGGAGGAAGCGCCGGGCAGCGCCGGCCGCCGGGGCCCTGGAGGAGCGGAGCGGAGAGGAGCTAGGACACGGGCGGGGCCGCCGCAGCTCCGGATGGGACCAGCGCCCTGGGCCCGTTAGTCCAAGCAGGAGCTTCAGGAGAAGCCTTCACAGGGAGATTTACCCCTGCCCTTCCCTCCCCTCCGGCCCAGGCCTCGCTTCGCTCCCCGCCAGCCCATGGTCCCAGTCCTACCGCGGTGCGGGCCCCCTCCCACCTTACCCCTTGGTCCTCCTTTTCGCCGCTCTCTGCCCTCCTAGCCCCTTCAGCTCTGAAGTCCCCCAGGCCTTTTCTT
>NW_024346150.1:0-34515 GCF_902729225.1 Pteropus medius | reverse complement strand
CTCCTCCTGCCACCCTGCTCTTAGTCCTCGGTCCTTACCCTAGGCAAGCCGACCCACTCCTTACCCATCCCCTGGTCTTCCTCCCATCTCTTCCTCCTGTCCCGCCCCACCACTTTTGTATCTCAGCCTACCTAGCTTATCCTCACTAAATCTTCCTGATTTCCCCAGGTTCCAGGCTGGGTGGTGCCTGTGCCTCCCCAGTAGGCCACAGTGGCCCCAGGTTCTGGGGGCGGTGGGGCTGCTGCTTTCTCCCCATGGCATTGCCATCACTCCTGCTGGTGGTGGCAGCCCTGGCAGGTGGGGTGCGTCCTCCCTTGGCTCGGAACCTGACGCTGGCGGTAGTGCTGCCAGAACACAACCTGAGCTATGCCTGGGCCTGGCCACGGGTAGGTCCTGCTGTGGCACTAGCTGTGGAGGCACTGGGCCGGGCACTGCCCGTGGACCTGCGGTTTGTCAGCTCTGAACTAGATGGCGCCTGCTCTGAGTACCTGGCACCGCTGCGCGCTGTGGACCTCAAGCTGTACCATGACCCTGACCTTCTGTTGGGCCCTGGTTGTGTGTACCCCGCTGCCTCTGTGGCCCGCTTTGCCTCTCATTGGCGCCTTCCCCTGCTGACTGCGGGTGCTGTGGCCTCTGGTTTTGCTGCTAAGAATGAGCATTATCGAACCCTGGTGCGCACTGGTCCCTCTGCTCCCAAGCTGGGTGAGTTTGTAGTGACATTACACGGGCACTTCAATTGGACTGCCCGTGCTGCCTTGCTGTATCTGGATGCCCGCACAGATGACCGGCCTCACTACTTCACCATCGAGGGCGTCTTTGAGGCCCTGCAGGACAGCAACCTCAGTGTGCAGCACCAGGTGTATGCCCGTGAGCCAGGGGGCCCTGAGCAGGCCACCCACTTCATCCGGTCCAACGGGCGCAGTGAGTGTGGCCTGGGCTATTTTAGGGTCGGGAGGAGGGTCGCTGTATCCCTGGACTTCAGTGCTGGGAAACTAGATGGAGGCAGGCATTCAAGAGTGTACGTGGTGGTAGGGCTCAAGCAGCACATGTGGACAGATCACCTGTGAGAGGGCTAAGGCATTATGATAGGGGAGCTTGCGGACGGCATAGGCAGGTGTAAACAAGGAATGAGATAGCATGAAGGGTGAAGCTTGTGTCAAGGGAGGATGTAGGATTGGAAGATTGAATTTGAGGGGCCATGCGAGTGCCCTAGAATGGTGAGTGTGGTCGATGGCCACTCCAAAATGAATAACTATCTGTGAAAAGAGACTTCTCAGACTGGGGCACCAAAACCTCTTATAGTGTGGGTCTATATATAATAAATTACTAAAATAGTGATGACTGTATACATGGGTTTTGGGGTTCAGCAGATTGGATTGGGAAAGACAGATAAAGCTGACACTGAGAGAAATTCCGAGCAGCCAGTGCTTTTGAGCATAGAGAAAGGCAGAGCAGAATGGGAGAGTGAGGAGGGCTAGGTGGGGAGCAGCAGGCAGGGCTCTGGGAAAAGGAGGGCCTTCAGGCTGATAGCTCCCTTCCTCTGGGGTCTGGTCAGGTTCTGACCTCTGCCAGATGGTCCATATGGCCCCAGGGTACTTATGACATAGACTCCAAGGGAGGAGGGACGGGGAGCATCTGTTGGGTGGTGGATAGGTTAAGTCACTCTCTTTCTTGCTAAAGAGGGAAATGCAGATGGTTTAGAGAGGGGGCTGTGTGGGGACCTGGATATGTTCTCAGGGTGCCCCTCTGTTGTATACCTGTTCCCAGTTGTGTATATCTGTGGCCCTCTGGAGATGCTGCATGAAATCCTGCTGCAGGCCCAGAGGGAGAACCTGACCAATGGGGATTATGTCTTCTTTTACCTGGATGTCTTTGGGGAGAGTCTCCATGCAGGCCCCACGCGCTCTACAGGCCGGCCCTGGCAGGACAATCGCACTTGGGAACAGGCCCAGGCCCTCAGAGAGGCCTTTCAGGTATCATTTGAGCCCATATGGAAGGGGATGTGGGAAGAGGAGCATCTTTGGAGATTCTCTGTCTCTCACAAGACCCCGCAGAAACCCTGAGAACAGGACAGGAATTGTGAACTTCAGGAGTGAAATGAACAGAGGCTTTTCGAGTCTTATATCATTTTTCCTTACTTCCCCACATTTGTGACTTTCTCAGTGTGTCTGCCAAACAAGGCTACCTCCCAAGATCTCAGAACACTCACTTTCCTAAGCGCCAGTAGTAGCCTATAGTGTTGGGGAGAAAAGTTCAGGAAAAGATCTGGTCCCAGCCCATGAGAGAGCTTCCATCCTTTCTGGAAAGGCGAGGCATAACGTGGTACAGTTAGATACAAGTGCGAGAAAGGATATGATTATGTGTCCTGGAACAGACACTAAGAACTTTAGTGTTTCAGAGGAAGGAGAGTCATTGTGGCTGAGATTAGGGAAGGCTTCTAGAAAGGAAGTAAGACTCTACTGTGACTTGAAAGATAGATATCATATTCCTAGTCAGAGTGTGAGAGAGAGGATTCACGCAGTTTGAGCAAAGAGAAGATAAGAATGAGCATGTTTGAGGGACCAAGAAGGTACTGACCTAACAAGAAAGAAGGATTCACCTGAAGCAGATATAGGAAATAATGTTGCAAAGTATAATTAGATTGTGGAGAGCTCTGAATCTACGAGTAAGGCACTTGGACTTGAATGTGGGAATCCTTTAGATTTTTTTGTGAAGAGAAACACGATGACAATTCAGGTTGGATTGGAAGAGGCGGTGGCTAGAGGCAGTGATTCCACCTACAGTGGAGTGAGGTGAAATGGGCTTGCATTTCAGGTGATGATAGCAGGAATGGAAGGAAATGTATTTGAGAAACAATTTGTAGGGAAAATAGATGACTCTGTTCATTTCACTGCTCTGCTCAAAACTGTCAGTGAGTTATTTCCTACAGAATAAAAGTCCTGACTCCTTAACATGGCATTTAAGACCTTCTACAATCTGTTCTCAACCCACTTTTTCATGTGCGCTTCATGCCTGAATACTCCAGCCCCTGACCCCAGGCCTCCCTGCACCCCACCTCGCCTTTGTGCTCTTTGATCCTTTGTCTGGAATACTCTTCCTTCCCTTGCTCCGAATCTCTGCTTCTCAAAATCATACCCATGAATTGTTCCCTGATCCTCCCATGAATTTTTCACTAACTTATATACATGAGTATTTCTTATTTATCCATATGTCTCCTTTTCCTAAAAAGGATTTGAGATAGTGTATGAAATAACCTTCGGTTCCTTTCATATCTGAGACTCTTTGACTCTAAGTAGTTGTGTACAAGGGCTGGACTTGGGTGAGTAAGGTTTTATGTGGCTGTGATTATATATGTGATTGTGATTGACCAGTATGTGTCTGACTGTGAATGGCATTATCTGTTGCATGCCAGAGTATGAGTCTGTGACTGTTACACCTGAACATGGATATTGGCAGACAGGTTTTGTTACGCTCTAGCTTGTGCCTAAAACAACCATCTCACCTTTGTCCGTCTGGATAATGCTTATGTATTCTTCAAGACTCAGACCAGTTACTTTCCCTTCAAGGAAACTGAATTCCCAAAATGGACTGAGTTTCCCCTTGTGCTTAATTCCGTCTCCTATAGAACTTACACGTTATTCAGTCAGCGTTTGATTGATTTGAAGACAGACTCAGTCTATTAGTGTTTATTGAGCACATATTATGTACCAGTCACTGTGCTAGGTACCAGTGGTATACGGTGGCGACCATAACAGATGTAGGCCCTGCCTTTTTGGAGCTTACATTTAGTAGGACAGACATGAAACAAATAAGCAAATAAATACAAACGGAACAAATTGTGATGTGTGACTTAAAAAAAAAAGGGTAGAGTGGTATCAGAAGAGAATACTGAGGGGATTGCACCTTAGCTAGTATGGCCAGGGAAGTTCTCTATGACCCTTCCAGATGGGAGGACTCCATAGCCTTCTGAGCTGTATTCTTTTTGTGGAAGGAACATCTCTCTTTCTTGTGTGAGAATTCCTACCAGCCAGTGGAGCCCCACCACTTAGGGTAGGGAGCGGAGGGTTCTAGTTAGCTAACATTCAGTTACATAAATTAACTCTCAGTTCTCCTACTTACTGTAGGCATTATTTGGACAGAAAAAGAAAGGGAGAATTTGCTACAATATGACAGAAGGGGAAACAGGCAGTCAAGAATATGCTGAGAAAGCCAAGGCTTTGGGGCAGGATGGGGTGAGGGGGTGATGAGGGATTCTCTGGCAATGCTGTGCTCATCCTTTCCCAGTGCTGAAGCAGGGCAAAGGTGAGGGAAGTTGGGTGGTCAGTTCCAGCCAAGGATGTAAAAGCAGAGTGAATACCCTACCCCAGAAATACCTGGCCCACTGGGGTCCCAGACCAGGCCAGTCTGGAAAAGGTGGCAGTAGAGGTGAGGAGTCCTTAATACATATGCCAGAAGCTTTACCAGGAGGGTGTCGTGCTCAAGGAAAAGGTCCCAGCTCATTTTGGGTAGCTAGCTGCTCGAGAGCAGGAGTCATGCTCATCTCTGTATTCCATGTGCCAACCACAAATTCATTGAATTGAATTAAGGTGTATACTGGAGAGGGAAGAGGGCTAGGAATTCGTCTTGACAGGAGTAGAGCTGGCAGGTACTATAAACCAAGATGATCAACTAGGATACGGGGAATAAGCAGATGTAGTGGAACTAAATAAGCAAATGACTTGGCTCTAAGGATCCAGAGGCCCAGGCTGAGCATTTGAGGGCTACAGGGTCAGAAACCCAGGTGGAGGTCACAACCTAGCATGAGATGGGTTACGGAAGGGGGACACCGATAGCCAGATGGAAATAAGCACTTAACTAAGGGCTGCATGTAAGACTGAACCTTTTCTGGAGACAATTCTTTGGAATTGTCTTTTTATGCCACAGTTGACAGTGCCTCCTGTTACTGCAGAGCAGATCTCAGTGTGGGTGGGCCCACAGGCAGAGGCAGGCGTTGGCACCTACTGTGAGCCCATTTTGGGCAGCCTTTGCTTTTTTTTTTTTTCACCTGGGGTCCACTGTGAAATGGGACACAATTACTTACCTTTTTTGTCCTGTCTTTAGTTCTCGAGCAAGCACAGAAACTCTCTGGAGGTTCTTTTTCTTTTTAGTAGTCAGTAACCACAGCAAAACAGAGTCTAGCGTAGGATTTTTAAAAGTGTGGTCTTGGAATCCTGGGGGCCCCTGAAATCCTTTTAGGGGACCACAAAGTCAAAACTATTTTAAAAATTATACTGAGGTGTTATTTGCCTCTGTCACTCTCATTCTTCCATGATTGTACAGTGGAGTTTTCCAGAGGCTACGTGACATGTGATGATGTCATCACTCTGGCAGCTATGGAGGGCGTGCTTGTGCTTTAAAAACTTGTCAGTTTTAATTTATAATGTGGTAAATATGATAGATATAATCCAAATAAACAAAAGCTCTTTGGGGTCCTCAATAACTTTTAGTAGTGTAAAGGGGTCATGAGACCAAGCAGTTTGAGAACTGCTAGTCTAACAGACAAACCCAGAGAATTACTAAGTGTTTAAAAAGCATTAAAAACCTACCATCAGCCTTTGTATTAAAACATAAATTGTGTTAAACCTGATCTTTTCCAGCTTTTTTACTGACTTTTTACATTGTTTGTCAACAATATCCTACCCTTCTATTTTTCTTTTATTCTTGGAGCAGGTGTTAACTGAATGAACTCCTCCAACCCCATCCTCAGTCCTGCTCTCCTTTTTAATTTTGCCTGAGAGCAGTAGAGTACTAGAAGTGTGTAATCAAGCATCCAAACGCTCCCGTAAGAATAATTATATCATACAGCAAACAATGAAAAGTCTAATACAATCAATATACATTAGAAATTGACTTCATTATTTCCTAGCTGGAATGAATTGATATATATTAGAGCATATGTGGTATACCCAGTGTCTCTACATAAACTTTCTGTGACAGGAATGAACAAACTTGTAGAAATGACGAGATTTTAATCCATCACTTCACAAAGTCTCATTTCACAAAACATATCGATCTGAAGTCTTTCTCTGAAGTTGTGGTGCCAGTTTCCTATCCAAGGTAGAGGCTGGCCTTAGTAATTGTGCAGGCCTGGGGTGGAGGTGGAAGTGGAGGCTAGTATGTCCATCAGTTAAGGGGAAATGTGTCAGGCCAGTGGGAGCCAGGCAGACACCTCAGTGAGACTTATGGCCAGTGAGATGTGTGCGTGGCTGAGACCAAATGTGTCATTGGCTTATCTGTGAAATGTGTGTGGGCGTGTGACTGTGTTTTTTTCTGTGACACATGTCTATTACTTAGTGATGTGTAGGACCATGCCAGTATACAGACAGTGCTGCTTATGGTAGGTATTTCACACAGGTTATGAATGGGTTCATGGCTTTTCACAGATGGAATCACTGTCTCAGAGTGGTTCCCCCAGTTGTCATAGGACCTGAAATCTCTTTGATTCACTGAGTGGAGTCACTGTGTTCAAGTCCCAAATGGAAATGTAAACATTTTACTGATAACATTAACAGTAATTAACACCTCAGAGAGAAGCTGTTGATCAGTGAATGGTGCCCTTAATAGTGAATAGGTACCCAGAAAGGATGGGACAGAGGAGCTGTGAGTGCTATGGCAGCCTTGATGAAGGCCTAGGTGGAGGTAGGGACTTCAGGAACATGAGGGGCAGGGTTTGGGGGATGGAGTTGACTTTCTCCATTTCCCAGGCTCTACCTTCCGAGAACCATCCTATCTACCTTTCATGGAGGTGTGCCACTCCTTCTCCCCAGATGTATTAAACTTACACCACACGTACCCCATTGCCCCTCACATAGGCACACACACAGAGTTTAGTACCTCAGCCTTCAGACTCACTCATGTATATTTTATATCCTGTGTATTTCACCAGGTTTCCCTGTCTTGCTTCCTTTCTTCCCTTAATGCCCATCTTGAATCCCGTTCACTCTTCCTCATGTGCTCTTGGTACAGACAGTTTTGGTCATCACATATCGTGAACCCCCAAATCCTGAGTATCAGGAATTCCAGAATCGTTTGCTGATAAGAGCCCGGGAAGATTTTGGTGTGGAGCTGGCCCCCTCCCTGGTAAGTAGATCTCTCTCTTCTGAGAATCAGGCTGGGCTTTGAGGAAAGGCTCATCTCCCTAACTCAGCATCAAGCCATGGCTGTGGAGCCAGCCCTACTTTGGGGGTTGTCTACTTCCATCCAGGATTTTTCCTTCTGCCCTAGTGTCTAGTGAGGTAGGGATGGCACCTTAGGAATGAGAGGAGGGAAGAAAGCAAACCAGAAGAGAGAACAGGTAGAAGGAGACCCCAGCGATGGGCAAGGGGGCTGGGGAAGGGGGCTTGGCAGGACCTTTGGAGAGCACTGCTGAAGTTACTGCCCCCAGATGAACCTCATCGCTGGCTGTTTCTATGATGGTATCCTGCTATATGCTGAAGTCTTGAACGAGACGATACAGGAAGGAGGCACCCGGGAAGATGGACTTCGAATTGTGGAAAAGATGCAGGGACGAAGATACCACGGTAATAACGAGGGTCAGATGAAGGCCAGAGGGCTGCTATCAGGCTCGAGAGTGGAGTGGGCAGAAGAAGGTACAGATACCGGGGCAGGGGGCAGAGTTAGTAGGGGTCAGAGAACATGGAAGAAGTGGAAACATACTAAGAGCAGGTGCAGGGATGGACTCCGAGGTAATTGGAAGGACTAGGGGATAGACTAGGGGCGTAGGGTAGATCTCAAAGGAAGGGCTACTTTTTTTTTTCGTTGTTATCTTAGGTGTAACTGGATTGGTTGTTATGGACAAGAACAATGACCGGGAGACCGATTTTGTCCTGTGGGCCATGGGAGACCTGGATTCTGGGGACTTTCAGGTGATGGGGGAGGAGGCAGGGAGGAGTGTATGGGCTTTACAGGTTCAGCTTTCAAGGGTTCAGCGGGGGCAGAATCAAAGGTACTAGAGGCAGGGACTTATTTTCTCTGCTGGAGTGGCATCCTGGGTGGGTGAGTGGGAGAGAGGTTGGGGAGAAAAGTAGCCAAATAACGGGGTCTGAGGGAGGAGGCTGGTGGGAACCCAGTTCTCTCCTGGTGGGCCCAGTTCTCTCCTTCCTCACAGCCTGCAGCCCACTACTCAGGAGCCGAGAAGCAGATTTGGTGGACAGGACGGCCTATCCCCTGGGTGAAGGGGGTGCCCCCCTTGGATAATCCCCCCTGTGCCTTTGACTTGGACGACCCGTCCTGTGATAAAAGTGGGTGTGTGCAGGGACTGGGAGCAATCTTTTCTCCCTTTTCTTTGCATTCTTCTACTGCCCCTCACTCATTCCCCATCTTAGCTCTCTTTTTTCCTCTACTTCTATACTGCCCTCCTTCTTCTCTTCAAGAAATCTCCCTACTCCCTGCGCCCTGAGCATCATCCCCTTCCCCATTCTTACAACTCCACACAGTCTTTCTCAGGGTCCCCCTCTCCCCTTCAGCTCCACTTTCAACTCTGGCAATTGTGGCACTGGGCACAGGAATCACCTTCATCATGTTTGGTGTTTCCAGCTTTCTCATTTTCCGGTGAGTGCTGGGCTTCCCACTAACCCTGCGCATTGCCGCACTGCCTTCTGGCTGAGGCCAGGTGGTCCCTGTTAACACAGGGTGGGGGTAGCAGGGCTCTTAATTGGGTGGTTGTCGCTTTAACTTAACATCCTCCTCTCCAGCCTTTCTCATTCGTTGTCTTTTAGCCTTGATGTTGTTTTCCCACTTTTGGTTCGATACTGGGTATACTAACTAGTGATTCTGAGTGGAGTCTTAACAAGGGCAAAGGTCAATTTTCCATGGATGCTACCACTTTAAGAAATAACTTTGACCTTCAACTTCTGTGTTGTTAAATGAGCACAGGGCCTGTAATGCAACCTTTTCTCTCAGTCCTGTCTCTTGTGTATAACAGTTGCAGCTCAAGAGCTGCAGGGAAGGCCCTGCAACCCCACTGTGGGCTTATGGGGTGGTAGGATTGGGCTTGCCAGTCAACTGAGGCGTGCAGTCCTTACAGAAAACTGATGCTGGAGAAGGAGCTGGCTAGCATGTTGTGGCGCATTCGCTGGGAAGAGCTGCAATTTGGCAATTCAGAGCGATATCATAAAGGTGCAGGCAGTCGCCTCACACTGTCACTGGTGAGCCCTTGTCTCAGCTGTCCCTCTGCTTCCCTCTGAGTTCCTGTCCTTTCCTACCCTGGACCTTTCCCAGCACATTGGCCTGTAATGATAGCCCCTGCACCACCACCATCATCTAATGTTCCTTTCATCCTTCCGCCTCCATGTTGCCCTTGGCCCCAGCGGGGATCCAGTTACGGCTCGCTCATGACAGCCCATGGGAAATACCAGATCTTTGCCAACACCGGTCACTTCAAGGTGAACAGTCATCCGCTTGTTCTGGTCCCCACCATTTCATCCTGTCTCATCCCCATCTGTCACCTCTTCCCGTGAAACTCTGCCCCTCATAACCCTCCTCTCTATGTCCAGCTGAGCTCTTGGATGCTCCCATGGTTCTCCAGGATTCCTAGCACCCAGAAAATCCTTCTGATATTAATTTTTCCTTTTCCCTTTTTACTCCCACCATCAGGGAAATGTTGTTGCAATCAAACATGTCAATAAGAAGCGCATTGAGCTGACCCGGCAGGTTCTGTTTGAACTCAAACATGTACGTAATGGCTGGCATTTGCATTGAGGGTGAGGGAAAAATAGGGTAAGGGAAGAGTAAAGGGGAAGACTGTGGAATAGTAAAATTGGCTAGGAGGGCAAGGGGTTAATTTACAAGTGGCTTTAAATTGTAGGTACAATTAAGAGAAAGGTCTCATGTAATGGTAGATTTCTGTATCTAATTTTTAGCTTTTTCAATTCTCTTCTCCCCACCTCCGCCCCCGCCCCTTGCTTTCTTTCCTAGATGAGAGATGTTCAGTTCAACCATCTCACTCGCTTCATTGGTGCTTGCATAGACCCTCCCAACATTTGCATCGTCACTGAGTATTGTCCTCGAGGGAGTTTACAGGTGATGGATAGGTGGAGATTATAGGGGACGGGGGGGGGGGGGGGGGGGGATAGGCCCAAAGTTATATCAACTCTATGCAGGTGCAAGCTAGTGGATCTAGGATAATCACATAATCTATTCCATGTCACTTGCCAGGATATTCTGGAAAATGACAGCATCAACTTGGACTGGATGTTTCGTTATTCACTCATTAATGACCTTGTTAAGGTGAGTTTTCTCTGCTTCTCCTTAAGAGTTCATCTGCTTTAAAATGCCTCCATTTTTCTCTCTTTGCTTATAATTTCCCTTTCTAGTCCTCTAAAAGTCCCATTCTATTTCCCCTTATTCCTATGGTTGAGTAATAAAGGGTAAACAAAAAGTCTGGGGTTTTTAATTGGAGGAAATGAGTTTTATCTGCCACAAAGAGTCCTTTACTTGTAGAGAATTTTTGTCTTCCTGCCCTAGATATCTCACGTCTCTTTACATATTCTCTCTTTACATATTCTCTCTCTCTTTCTCTCTCGCTCCAAAAGCTTATATTAAAATATTTTTGGCTTTCATGCAGGGAAAAGATGACTGTCTCCAAACATATTTATCTCCTATTTTTTTCTCATCATTTACTTTCTGACCAGTATTTAGCATATCTGCTCTTTTGTTTAGAAAACAAATTTAAAAAATAACACTTACTAGTAAAACAAAGAGAAACCAAGGAAAATTATACTAAACCTTTGATATCTTCTGATATACGAGGTTTCATCTATTTTCAGGTGACCCAGAGGTCCATGGATCTGTGGAGGTATACATTTGAATCTTGCACGGGGCACACAGATGTTTAGAAGCAAGTCCCATAGCCAGTGAGCTAGCCTAGTCTTAGACAAGATCACCCATATCCTGTCTGAAGTTGGCTTTGGTTTGTCTGCTTAATTATCAGGAGATTATTTTAAAAATGTTTTTTTGTTAAAGTTTTCCATCAAATGACAGATAAAATATTGAGTACAGTTGATGTGGTGCCCAACCAGAGGTGTGATGATAAATATAAGAAAACATGACTCTTAGAATAGTGATTTGGTGGAAAAGTGATTTAGAACAAAGCTGGAAGCCTAATCATTTCTGTATTCACAGACTTGCAAAAACTTGATTCCCAAAGTTTTTGTTGATATCAAAAGGAATAAGAAGGAAGAGTTCACAGAGACTAGCGTTATAAATTGTTTAGGTCCAGAGCTAAACACACAGATGTGTTTTGGTTAGCACACAACACTGTATCCTTTTCTGCTCCGTCTGAACTAACTTGGGTGGGTCTCGGGGTTTTCATAATAGGAAGCACCACTCACCCCTCATAGGCAAAGGTTCCCTCCTCTCTGGCCCCTGGGGCCAGAAGTTCAGTTTTCTAATTTACTATTTTCTGCACTTTCTCTCTGGCTCAGCATACCCTCTGATAGATCGCATTCCTCCTCTATCCTGCCTTGCTTGCCTACACCTGGTTATACGTTAAAGTTTACAACTGGTTAGTCTTCCTTGATGAATTTAGGTACACTTGATACTTTGGTCTCAAGCTATGTTTTCCTAAGTAGTGGCCATGCATTTGTGTCATATTCTTGGAGTTCATCTTCATAGTTAAGTTACCTTCACTACTCAGAAGACTGACTGCCTTTTCCAGGGTAATAACTGAGAGCTCCCCTTGTCCCTCCTCTGAAGCATTTCTCCTATCCCTGGTGCCTGGGTGCCAATAAACTGCTTATGGTACCAGGAAGGGGTGACTCTCCTATTCTTGGGTCTAAACTGTTCAGAAGATGTGCCTTCCACAATTAGCTTCTTGTTTTAGACAACTAGCTAATGCCCATCTCATGGAGAGGAGGTATCCTAAACCAGAAACAATCCAGTCCCATGACTTGATCTGTATCTCGCAGGGCATGGCCTTTCTCCATAACAGCATTATTGCATCCCATGGGAGTCTCAAGTCCTCCAACTGTGTGGTGGATAGTCGTTTTGTGCTCAAAATCACAGACTATGGCCTGGCCAGCTTCCGATCAACTGCTGAACCTGATGACAGTCACGCCCTCTATGCCAGTGAGGCCTTCCTTCACAGCCCACTTTTATATTACTCCCCGGCCCTGATCATTTCCACCTAGGGAGGGTGGGAGAGGGAGATGGAGTGATAGTAATTGGCGAGCATTATGGGAATTAACCCAGGTGGGCTTGGGAATACTCTTTTTGAGGACTTGTCCAGCCTATTCCCTTTTTTCAGAGAAGCTGTGGACTGCCCCAGAACTGCTCAGTGGGAACCCCTTGCCAACCACAGGCATGCAGAAAGCGGATATCTATAGCTTTGGGATCATCTTACAGGAGATAGCACTTCGCAGTGGTCCTTTCTACTTGGAGGGCCTGGACCTCAGCCCCAAAGGTAAGAATCAATCTACTCCTCACAGCCTTCTCTACCTGGGGGGCCCTGTCCTTCATCCAAACCCTTTATCACTCTCAGAGATTGTCCAGAAGGTCAGAAATGGTCAGCGGCCATATTTCCGGCCCAGCATTGACCGGACCCAACTGAATGAAGAGTTAATTTTGCTGATGGAGCGATGTTGGGCCCAGGACGCAGCCGAACGCCCAGACTTTGGACAGATTAAGGGCTTCATTCGCCGCTTTAACAAGTGAGAAGGCACTGAGGGGCAGGGGCTTCCCGGGGATAGAGCCTCATCAGGCTGAGTGGATGAGATGGGACTGGTTGGGGCCAAGAGAGGGTGGGTTGGGTTGGAAGACCTGGGAGTCTTGAGAATCTTGGAGCAGGTATCATATTCTGGCCTCTCCCCCTGTCCCCTAGGGAAGGTGGCACCAGCATACTGGACAACCTCCTGTTGCGCATGGAGCAGTATGCCAATAACCTGGAGAAGCTGGTGGAGGAACGCACACAGGCCTATCTGGAGGAGAAACGCAAGGCTGAGGCTCTACTCTACCAAATTCTACCCCAGTGAGACTTTTTCCCCCCTTCCTGAATTTTCCTTTGATATTCTGCTCTGTTGGATCCTGACTCATCAGTGTTCTGAGAACTCACCTCCTAACTCTTAGAACCCTGCTTTGTTATGTCTGGCCACAGTGAACCTTTTTGGCTAGACTGTTTTCATCCTGTCTCCAAATGAGCTGTGCTGCCTTCTTCTTAGGTCACTACTCTACCATGCCTTTGCTCCAGGACGTGTATGTAGAACAATTCCACTTTGAGACATTTAGCTCCCACCTCCAGGGAGCACTCGTGCACCTTACCTTGTGCTAGACTATAATGTGTTCCCAGCCACCTTCCTTCTCCTCCACAGGCTTAGCTTTCGTGTTAAGCCTGCTCCAGCATACATTCCTTTCCTCTCTCCCCTCCTATCCTCCTTCTGAGTTTGGCTCAAACTGCACCCTTGCTTTCTAGTTCAGTGGCAGAGCAGTTAAAACGGGGAGAGACTGTACAGGCCGAGGCCTTTGACAGTGTTACCATCTACTTCAGTGACATCGTTGGCTTCACAGCTTTGTCAGCAGAGAGCACCCCCATGCAGGTGAGAGCCCTGGGTGAGATTAGGGGGCAGGATAGGGATCTGGGAGAGCTTCACTGGGGCATGGGGATTGTTGATAAGAGGAACGATTGTTCTAGAGTTTCCATGTCTTGCTCTTGGGTTAAGAAATCTTAGAAAGTTTGACACAAGTCTCAGGGCCTCAACTTTCCCATCCATTAGGTGGTGACACTTCTTAATGACCTGTATACCTGCTTTGATGCCATAATTGACAACTTTGACGTCTATAAGGTGAGAGCTGGGGCTACCCTCCTACTAAGACCCCTTTAAAACCCAGTCTCCCTGAACCCCACATACCTTATCTGCTCCATGGTCAATTTTCCCTCCTGGGTCTCCAGCATCCTGGTATTAGAATGCCCTTTGTAGACAAATGAGGCTCTGACACTCTGACCGTACATTCCAATCTAATTTCTTGTGACTCCTTAGGCTTCCCTAATTGGAACCATCACAAGATTTAACTCTTATATACTACATTTTGCCTGGGGGTATAAATATAACCTATCCATCTTTTTTTCTTCTCTCTATCCCCTCCAGACATGGGAAGAATCATACAGAATGGTTTATTGGGGTGAGGGACAATCTCTATTGTAAAAGCTTTTTCTTGAAGTCATTTATTGAATTGGCATGGGGTAGGCTTTATTGGGATTCGGAGTAAAAATTATTTGGATTTGACTATTGGCTTTGTGGCTAACTGTGTGGCCTCGGGCTACCTGAGCCTTAGGTGTTTTATCTGTAATATGGGGATAATAAATTTATTGTGGAAAGTGCCTAACATTGTGCAGATAATAAATATCCATTCCTGTCCCTTCTCTTTGGACTTATTCTACCATTTCTGTTATTACTGTAACAAAGACCTCCCATAAAACCTTTACCCAGATTCACTAGTTGTTTATATTTTCCTTCATTTGCTTTATTAAAAAAAAAAAATCTATATAAATTATTTTCCGAACCATTTCAGAGTAAGTTTCAGACATAGTGCCTCTTTATCCCTAAAGAGTTTAGTGTTTAATTCCTAAAAACACGGACATTCTCTTGTACAGCTTCAGTACAATTAACAAAGCCAAGTGCCTGCTTTCTTACCTTTGACAGTTTAGGCTGAGGCCATTTCACTGGGCCTGCTTGACATCCTCACTAGCCTCTGTGCTCTTTAGGTCAGCCCTGTTTTCTTCTTTCTCATTTCCTGACAGAAGAACCTATTTGTCTCTGTCCTGTTGCAGACAGGGTATCCATTCATTCAGCAGACGTTTACCAAATCTACACCAGGCGCTTGGGTGGGGCAGGAGGATTTAAAGATTCCCTTGACTTCCCCTTCCCTCCAGATTCTCAGGACCATGGCACCCATTTTTCTAGTCAATATTCTGGCCTCCCAGGCTTTTGGGATAACTCATAGTGGTATCTAGCTTGTCTCCTTCTATTCTTCCCCATTCCAACTGATGCAGATAGAAGTGACCTTTTAATTTCCCCTCAATTAGGTAGAAACGATAGGAGATGCCTACATGGTGGTATCTGGTCTCCCAGGCCGAAATGGTCAACGCCACGCCCCGGAAATTGCTCGTATGGCCCTAGCATTACTGGATGCAGTTTCCTCTTTCCGCATTCGCCACCGACCCCATGACCAGCTGAGGCTACGTATAGGGGTACACACAGGTAAGGCTAACTCTCACTCCAGCCTTAGTATCCACTTTTCCCAGGCTCTTGCAACCTGTTTCTTTTCATAGGGCCTGTCTGTGCTGGGGTCGTTGGCCTGAAGATGCCCCGCTATTGTCTTTTTGGAGACACGGTGAACACTGCTTCCCGAATGGAGTCTAACGGTCAAGGTGAGACATTAGCCCTCAATCCTGGCTTCAGTTTCAATCTGTGTTGCCCTTTTCTTCTTTTCAGAGTTCCTCCAAATCTCTCAATCTGAGACCACAGTTCCTGACTGCCCCATCCTTGGACATATTTAGGTTCTAGAGCATGGGCACTGGGAAGACTGAGAGCCTTTTGAGGGGTGGTGGTTGGGTAAAGCTCTCTCAGACATCACCAGTTCTGTTGCCTTTTCTTTGATTCTTCTTTCCACCATCCCTCCATCTTATCCCAGCCCTGAAGATCCATGTCTCCTCTACCACCAAGGATGCCCTGGATGAGCTAGGATGCTTCCAGCTAGAGCTTCGGGGGGATGTGGAGATGAAGGTGATGGCAGGCCATGGGGAAGGGGTCATGGAAAGGGAGGATGTGATTTTGGGGATCATGGGGGAAGAGAGGGACGTAGAAGAATCTGAATTATCTCCACTCCCCTGCTCCCAGGGAAAAGGAAAGATGCGAACTTACTGGCTCCTAGGAGAGCAGAAAGGATCTGCTGGACTTCTGTAAACCCCAATTCTTTCCAAGTCAGACAATCTCCTGCTGCTGGTACCTGGGTAGGCAGTGGCCACCATCTCTCCACACATCAAAACTGGACACTGTCATATGAGATGGAAACCAACGTGCACAAAAACCCTACCTTACATGGAAGTTGTTGCCCTTTGCAGCTCAGCCTTGTACATACACCTGCCCGTCTCTGGCCTGGTCCCCTTCTTCCCAACCTTCTGTAAATATCTGTATCTAAACCAGAATATTTTGGCCAAATATAAAACAACAAAAACATTATGATGTCATAGTTTGGGTTAAGGGCAACTCCAAGGAAAGGTTATGGGGTATGGACATGGAAACTCAGGGAATTACTGAATTAGCAGATTTATGATGAGAAAGAACCCTTTATGTAAAGCCCCTTTACAAAGTACAAACACCTCTCCAGTACAGACAGAAATAGATTCCATATTCCACATCCTTCTTCCCTCAACTCTTAGGCAGTTCTACCCGCTCCACCACCCTGCCCTCCTCCCTGACAGCCCAGGGAAGAGATTTCTCCCAGTTGGTAGGAATTATTCTCAGGTTCATAGGGCAAAGGCTGCCCTAGGGACAAAGGCACTGGTGTTGAGAAGCTGCAGTTCTTCCGGAATGGCGTGTCCAGTGTCTTGATGTTACTGACACCCTGCAGGAGTACCAGAATGAGGACAGATCCTACTCACTGCTAAGACAGAACAGAACAAACAACCTCTTCCCCTCCTCTTCCTTCTGCACTCCCAATGTCTAGTCACTCACACCTACCGGTAACTGTGGTGCCCTCTGTATCCAGAAGGTTTCAGGCTGCTCCTTATGGTAGTCGTGAGGCTGTAAGGGAGAGATAGTGAATAACTCTTGGTCTGAAGCTCCCTTCCTTAACCTCTGGGTCTGCTGCTTTTCTACAGTCCATCAGAGCCCAGCTGTATGTGTGGGGTGGGATGGATTCTCACCTTTGTTGGGGCAGGAGGCCCTCCCTTCTCCAGCTCCTTTTGGTAGTCATGGTGTGTCACAGACTCCATCTCAACGTGCTTCCTTGTGGGTTCTTGCTCTGCCTGCACCTCTTTACTATACAGTTCTGAGGACATCAAGGCCATTCTTCCCTGATTTTTCCCTCCCCTTCCCGTTTCCCCATCACCCAGCCTCTCACCAGATCTGTTGATATAGGAGCATCTCCAGCATGGCTTCACGCTTCCCTATGGGAGGGTAGGGAGTGGAGAGAGTGGGGGAGTCTGGTTAAGAAGGCCCAGAAGAAACAAATTTGAGAAAAGGAAGGGAAATCATGGTGTTTTGCCCTTATACCCATTGGACAATCCATAGTCCCACTAGAAATTTCTTCTTTTCTTTTTTTCTCTAACTAATGGATTCATTCTGGCCCATTCTATCACGCTTCACACCTCTACTTGGCTGATAGTGGTGTCCTGGGGGCCGGTATGCATCTTTCTGGGTGGTGCTGAGGGGCATGGGTGACTGTAGCTGCAGGGTCAGCAGCCCTTGGTGTCCATGTCGGAAGAAGAAACTCTCAGAGCCATCCTGCATGCTTGGGACTTGATCCAGGTGGTTGGTGGCTCTCTGTGGGTACCAAGTTGAGTGACCACAATAACGTTTCTACTGCCCACCCTCATCATAAACTATTGCCTCCCCCAGGAAACAGGGGGCAACCTTCAAGAAAAGGGAGAAGATCAAGACCTTAATACCTCCTCCTCCCAGTTGTAGAGAAGGCACCGGCCCCGTGGCAATGTCTCACTAATAACCTTACACTTCTCTTCAACATCGGGGGGCTTCCACAGCCCTTGGACACCAGGTTCTGAGACTTGCAAAAATTTCCAGGGCTGTTTCTCCGGCTCCCCTTGGTGGTGATTCCAGGAGGCATAACCGGGGATTGGGTCCGCCCCGGGATTTCTCACGCTTGGAAGAGTGTAGGGGCTGAGCTCAGGGTCATGGCCATAGCCTGGATTAGGCCCAGAGTCACTGGCAGGAAGAGGGCCAGAATCAGGACTAATGCCTTGACCAGGGCCAGAGCCACCACCAGGACCAGAACTGGAGCCAGGAACAGGGTCAGAGCTAGAGCCAGTAGCAAGGCCAGGGCTAGAGCTAAGGTCACTTGTAGTACAGGGATCTTGAGCAATGCAGGAACCGTAGACAGGCTTAAAGCCAAATCTCCCATTGCCTATCTTGTGAGTAAAGCTGGATCCAGTGTAGGGCTCCCCAAGAAGACTTTCGGAGGAAGGATCCATGAGGCGGCTAGGCTTAGAGTATGGCGCTTGGGTCTTTATAGGTAATGCAGCTGCTTTGGAAGTGGAGGCAGCTGCAGTGGCTGTAGCAGCTGCTGCAGCTTCTGCAGTTGCGGCTGCCAGGGCCGACTTGGGACCACTGTCCGAAGAAGGAGATGGTTCCGAAGTGGACCCTAATCCTTCCAAGCTGGGCCTTTCGTGTAAAGATCTGAAAGTGAATGCGTCAAAGTTGTCAAAAGCTCAGGAGAGGAAGTCCGCTAACCTTCCTTGTCCCCTTACGCCTGCAGCCAGAGCTGCGGCTCTCACCGCGACCGCGATCTCTCAGTAAAATCAAAGGTCTCCATCGTCAGACACCAGCTACCGGGTTGCCATAGCGACGGCAAATAATCCCAGGAGTCTGCGCAGAAACGGAACTGGGCGGATGTTGGAGGGTGGAGATGGAGGTGGAGGCAAGTTCTCTGAGGGGCGGAAGTCTGTAACCTGGTGCGGTGTGGGAAGGCCGCTTTCCGTCCAGACTCCATTCCGCCGTATCCCGGCTTTTAAGGTTCCGCTGCTCTGAGGCCTCGCCCTCTATAACTAAGCATGATTCTCTGAGGTGGTGGTTGTGTTGGAGACAGGCACAGGGCTGTGGTATCAGACGAAAGCCTACTTTTGTATTTATGTAGGTGCAACAGTAACTTTCCTTTAGTTCATTCTCAAAAGGGGAGCCTTTTCAAACATTTTAAGGATGAAAATACATCAGACAATCGCTTAAAGGCAAAATGGTGAGACACGGGGATTAAAAAGTAGCCGCTTTTTTGTAATTACTTCGCCACCAGTAAAAGGCCACCCACTTCCCCACACCCTCTTACTACTTGTATTGGCAGCTGAATAAGGGCCAGGACTGAGCACAACTCACTGCTAAGATTTAATCTCTTCTTACTTATTCAGGCTTATTCCTACTACTTGTCTAGAAGCTTGACTCAGGTGGACCACTAGGAAGGAAGACTCACAGATCTATAGGCAAATGCTCTTTTAACTACTGTATGGGCCTCCTTTACCAGACCATAGTCAAGGGGAGTCATAACCTTGAATCAGATGTCTTTCCTATATGTGGTATAAATCTTTATATATTTAAGACAAGGGTCAAAAATTGAGGGAGGGCAAGTTTATTCGCATCACAAGGTCCCTTTTCCCCCACCCCCATCCGAGCATCCAGGTCTGGGGTCTTGGTCAGTTGGTAGGTTCAACCTGGAGGCCACTGGAGCTGTCGGCCCCCAAGTACGTGAATGTGAAGATGATACACAGATTGTGCTCCCAGCTTCCCATCATTGATCACTGAAATGGAGCTTGAGGTTAGTGGGTTGGGATCATGGGAAAGGTCAAAGCATGAAGGTCATATTGAGTAGGTATGAAAATTATAGGTGAGGGGCTCAAGGGCCAAGTCACTTACCAAGACGGTATCCGTCTCCCAGCCCCTCAGCCTTTGCTGTGTTCTTGGCTACGAGGAGAAGGTGTCCTAGAAGCTACAGGGAAAGGGTAGGGAGACAGGTGACTTTATTCACTGAAAGCAAAACCTTTAGTTGAGTTGAGGGCTCCCCCCAGCCAAACCCTAGCCCTATTCTTCCCACCTGCTGGTCTTCATCTTCAGCCTGGCTAATCCGAGGAATGGGTTTCTTAGGGATGACGAGGAAGTGCACAGGAGCCTGAGGGGCCACATCACGGAATACAAGACACTGGGAGCAGTGACAGGTCAGAAGCCACCATGTTACTTCAACAGGCTGGATGGTATCTATGAATTTCCCATTGGGATGTGTCCTAAGGGCACCCCACCTGCTGGTCCTCATATAGAATGTCAGCTGGGAGGCTTCTATCCAGGATCCTGGAGAAGATGGTTGGGGCTGTTCCCCCAGGAGCTGCCTGCTGGGCCTTGGCCACTTCATTCTCACCATTCACACCTGCAGCTCCTCGGACCTGAAGGTGAGTCAGACATACCCAAGGGAGAGAGTAGGCAATACCTCTTCCATGTACTCAGCTGGGGCTGGCGAGGCTGGGCTCTGATAGTCATTAACTTCACCCTTCTAAGAACCTATTAGTAGTTCCCAAAGGAAAAGTTCTTCAATTTCAGAGTGTCAGCAGCAGAGAGTAGGGCCAGAGTGTTGGGCCTAGTTAGATAACAGGCAGTATTACAATGTAGGATTCAGCAATCCAGTAGATTTCTGCATCTAAAGTGTCTAGGAAATCTAGCACTGTTCAGGGGGAAAGGATCCAGTCTGAGAACCTGGAGACGGGTCCCAGTTCCTGTTTTACCACTGATTTACCTTAGATAAATCCCCTCTTGGCTTCAAATATATAGGGGATAGTTTGCATCATCATCTCTTAATACCACTTGAAGCTTTTCCCATTTACCCTCACCTTTTTAATGTTTCCACTTATTTCCATTACTTGTTTTCTGATCTTTAATCCAGGTTACCTGTTTTATTCAGGTTTTAATACAATTGCCCTGTTGGACACATGGGCGTCTGGGTGTTACCTGTGATCGCTGAGTGTGAATTTTAACTCCAGTCCTTTGAATTAGCAGAAGGAAGAGTTCAGTTAAGTGAACTGGGCAACCCCAGCCCCAGGAGATTGAGAGTAGGGAAGTCCCAATTTCCCAGGGGCTCAGAAGTCCCAATTTCTCAGGGGCTCTCATTGTGGAAGAGAGGGATGGGATGAATCTGACCAGTCCAGTCGCTCTGGCAGATAGGGAAGATGAGAGGTTAATACTAGTACTCAGTAGGCAAGGGGCCCCGAAGTGGGGCAGAAGACTAGCTCCAAGAAGAGAAAGATCACTTCCTTAAAGGAGCACCGAGGAGGCTGCTCCGAGCAGGCGTTGGTCAGCTGAGCTTCAGGCAGGCTTAGGAGAAGGCAGAAGCCGCCGCAGGGACCTTGTCCCGACCGCGGCGCACGGGCCTGTGCAGGACGTCGGTCATCACCAGTTCGCTTTTCCTGCTGCGAGGCTTTTGGAGAGGTTGCTGCGACCACTAGTCAGATCACCACACAGTCCTGGAGCTCGAGCCTCGGGTTGTAACCCCCCGAGGCCGCAGGGCTGCGCGCGCCTGGAGAAGCCGAAGAGGAACGCGGCCCCCGGCCCCGGGGGACGTCAGAACCCGCAGGATACCCTCCTCGCCCCCAGGCCACTTCTCACCTGCGCCCCCCGCGGCCCCGCGACCGTCACAACCCTGCGCGCCACACGCAGCCCGGCGGCCAACAGCACGGCCGCCGCCATCTTCCCCTCGGCTACGGGAACCTGTCACTTGGGCCCACGCTCAGGCTCTGAGGCTGACCCAACGTGGGGCTGCCAGGAGCCGGCGAAAGGCGGCCATTGGCTCCGCCAGCCGTAGGGAGTTTCGCCATCCCATTGGGTCGTGCTCTTGGCTCTCCATTGGCTCCGCCGCCAGAATCTTTTCATCCCATTGGCTGCTTCTGCCAACGTGACGATTTTTCCAATTCATTGGCTTCTTCTAGTCAGCGTAAAAGTTCCTTTACCTTTGGATCCTCTAACTAGTTTTGCTATGAGACAGTTTCTCACTACACTAGAAGAAAAAAGAGACCTAGAGATGGGATTTCCGTCCAATTGGCTTTGATACACACCGCGGCCGCACTTAGGTTGTAGCGCCCGAGTGGGTGGAGCTTTTCCGTTATTGGCTCCTCCTGTTCAGGTCTTGGCCCTACTGATGGGAGGAAGAGGGTAGCGCTCCGTCACCTGCCGCGCACAGCCTCTAAGATTGCAGACCTTTCACCGCATTGGCCAGGAGGCGCTTGGCGCTCGTTGGCTCCAGGAACTAAAGCTAACTCCGGGAGTCCAAAGCCTTAGGAGGAGTATCGGGAAAGAAGAGGCGGGTGGAGGACACCGGGCAGATAGGGCTGAAGGCGAACTGGGACGGGTCCTTTTTTTAACTGATATGATAGATATTTTCCCCACGAGGGCAATTTCAACCCCTCGAACATATAAGAGATTTTAAATTTACTAATTTAAGGGCAATTCTTCCTTATTTTATGATCTTGTTAACATAGTCACTCCAAGATTAAAGATTCTGCTGTTTTAAGGCGGAAATGCCTTGTCTTTGCCACACGACCAATAAAGCAAATGTTCTTTCCAAATAAGAAAAGATATACGGTTAGCTCTGTGTCGAGTTAGAAGGGCAAGGGAAATGCGTCATAGCTAGGTCTGAAGTATATTTCGTTTTGCTGGCATATATATTTTTGATATAAAAAACAGGGTCACAAATGCTAATATACTCACACCAGGTAATTTTAATCTGAACGTTTAACACATAGGACCAAAGTCACCACTGTATCTATAGCCTATTTTTTTTTTTTAGCGCACGGCCTGACACAATAATTATTTGTATATTTGGCGTTTCTTTTAATTTCCTTTCATTATACATAATGCATATGTGTTGTACATTCTTATTCTCCTACTGTTTTCTATATTATTAGTCTACATAAATATACTTTATAATGGTTGCATAATACTTCCTTGAATGAGTTTATCATAGTAACCATTCCTTTATTGTTGATTATTAACTGAATTAGTGAATGATCATGGCACTAACTGCATATAATCAGTAATGAGGAACTTTTTACTTCTGGAGATAGTAATGATCTCTTTCGTATAACCATATTATTGTTTGAAAATCCTTCCTTTTCCAAAGGGCAGACATTTGCCCCTGTGTTTTCTCCCAGGAGTTCTAGTAGTCCAGGCTGAATTTCTTCCCTTGGAAGGATAGACAGCCTTCCCAAATGTGAGGAAATGTAGACTGGCCTTTTCTCAGTGCCCTACAGGATATAGTTCCCTGTGGTGCCTGTTGACCCCAGGAAGGAATATACCTGCCAAGAAAGACTCTTTGTGATTAATTGGGCTCAAATTCATAATCAGAGTCTAGCAACCATTGCTAACAGGGGCCTTTCATGCACTCAGCATTTCAGGAGAAAGCCACAGACTGAACTATCAGCCTCCTGCATTATGTTCCCATATTCCTAGTTTAGCCTTCCCTTACAAAGGAGTTCTTGGAATCATCTTTCAACCAATGGGCTGAGACCTGTCCCATTCAATCGGAACTGCACAGCTATATCCTTATTTGCATATTTACTGATCAATCAGAGCAGCTCCATCATGACCAATCAGAATGAGTGATCATGACTAATTAGGAAAGTGCTATTTGGATCAATGATACTGCAAATTTAGATTCCTCATTTGCATGGAAATGGACCAATCAGGGACAGGGTAGGGGTGGAACTTTCTCTATAAAAGCAGGCCTTCCATTTGTCTTGGCAGAGTGAACTATTGGGTTCCAGTGAAGATTGTGTTACCCCAGTTTGCAAACTTTACCTGAATAAAGTTTCTCTCTTTTTGCACCCCAGACTAAGGACTCCTATTGGTATTGGGTTGCTGACAGTGACCTTTTGTTGACACTCCTGGGATAGCAGCAGTTCCTAGATCTGCTCAGGATAAGGGCAAGAGATAAAAGGAGCTGGAACCTCAGAAAAAGAAGAAAACCAGCCAGGAGGGGTGGGTGAGTACAAAACACTTTGAAACTGGTTATTTCTTTCAGTTCTCATAGAAAGCATGTAGCACAGAGATTACTCCTTTTTTACAGATCCAGAAACTGAGGCCCAGAGAGGGAAAGCGACTTGCCCACTTACATCACAGAACCCATTAGTGTCAGAATCTTCTACTCCCCATAAAAATCACCTATGGGCTTCTTAGTCACTCCCCAATATTCACTGACTTTAGACCCTGGGCCACAGTCTTCTTTAATCCAAGCCTTTGTGATCACTTGCAGCTGCTGTCATCTGAAAACTGCAATGCTCTGCAGGTTCTGACCACTGTCTCCTGTACTTCGATCCCTGCCTCTACGTCTGCTACTGGACCTCATTAGAGACTTCTGTTCCTTTGTTACTTTTTTCAATATGCCAATTGTTTTCTGGCTTCACTTTCTTTCCCTATTTGTATGGTCAGCTCCCTCTACATCCTCAAGCCTTTTTTGCCTTACTTTCCTGATCATCCCCCCTGCCACCCTTCCACCCTTCCATCACCACCCATTAATCTAAATATTTTTGCTTTTCTGGTTTTCTAACTAGATTCCTGTTTCCAACTGTACCTGAATCCTCAACTACACACTAATCAGGTTTTTCTCCAATTCCCCAGGTTAGCCTTCTCAAACTTTCATCTCTTTTCCTGTTTCCTACTTTTAACTCTTATCTCCCTCCTCCCCCACCAGCAATTGATCTTGTCTCCTACTTCACAGGGGAACTTCCACGAGATCCTGCTCTCTGCAGCTCAGTGACGGCTCCCTTCCTTTCTTCCTTCTTTCCTCTTGGTTGTAGGAAGTGGTTTTTCTACTGTCCAGAGTGAATCCTTTCACCTCTGTCTTGACTTCATCCCCTCCCTCCATCTTTGGAATTTTGTCTTACCAGGCATTAGTCTTTCTCTTCTGCATCCTTCAAGGTCTTTTTTTCTACTAGCTCCCTTTTCCTTCCTAAATAATGCTTCCTCAACTCCATATCTCCCTCTGGATATTGTCTGACTTTTCTCCTGCTCTTTTCATCCAAGTTGCTTAAAGAAATTCTTTCCGCTTCCACTGCATCACTGAAACTACATTCTGAAGTCCCCAAAGACCTTCTAATTGCACAATCCAAGGGACACTTTTCATTCTTTTTCTTACTGGAGGCCACAGCTGCAGCTCATTCTATCCTTCTTGAACTGCTGCCCCCCTCTCCCCTATCCTTGGCTTCCTTGAAGCCACTCTCTCCTTCTGATGCCAGAGCTTAAATGTTTGAGTGTGGTGGAGGCAGATGGCTGGGTCCAGCTTCTCTCCTGTGTGGTGTTCTCTTTTGCCCCTAATAGGTGCCATCTCTAAGGCTTTAGAATGTCTATCCCTGGGCTGGCCTCTAGCTGCCCCATACAGAGTCAGGTCAGATCCCAGTGGCTTCTCCTTTATTGCTGATCTGGGCCAGGCTCATAGAGGCCTGTGCCAGGTGTTGACATTGTCTGTTCCTGGAGGAGAGGAGAATAGAGGTGAAAGAATCAGGTACGAGGGTCAAATGTAGGGCCAGGTTTGAGGCTGCTTGAGCCAGGGAGCCCAGGGGGACTAGGGTGGGAGCTGCGTTGGCCAGAGGGCCCCTGCTTCTGTAGGGCCTTGAAGTCAGAGTTGCTGATGATGGTTTCTCGAAGGGTAGGCATCTCTGCAAAAGGCACATAGTCTGCTCCTGGGGGTGGAAACCAGTACAGTTATGGGATGTGAGGGGTGAAGGAGTGAGGTAGTCTTGGGTGGGATGGTTGAGGATGGAAGTGCCTTCCTGCCTGGCTTTCAGACTACAGACCCTGGAATAGCCCCCTTTCCAGGTTTCCCCCTCACCGTGAGGCCTTCCTCCTCGTCGCCGGGTCTCCTCAGTCTCAAAGAAAGTCTCGTGTTCCTCCCAGCGCCGGTCACAGGCCGCACAGAGGAAATTAGACTCAAAGCAATTGCAGCAACAGCCTAGAGCAAGGAGACAGCCAGAAATAAATATAGGGAATTGGGGCTGCCTCATGAGCTGATTTCTCTCATCTCTTCTTCACAAACCGCAAACGCAAGTCTCTCCTACCAGTTTCCTCATCCTTGTCCCCAAACTATTTGCAACCTATCCCTACCCATGCCCACCTCCATACTCCCCTTGTCCTAGAAGGTACCTTTGACCCTGCAGGGATGGGACCTGGTAGCTGCATGGTCTTCATGGCTGTGTTTACAGCGACATTGGGCCCTCCAGGCCTTGGGGTCAAAGGTGGCTCGTCTCTTGAGCCAGAACTCACCCACTTCCTCTGGGCGTGATGGGATAAAGCAGAACATGAGGCAGCGGCACTGGCCCACATTGCAAGGCACAGATATGTCTATGGGAATGGGGATGGGTGGTAGGATTAGAGCAGCACTTGATAGGGCCTGGCCTTCTCGTGCCAACCCGCTCTTCCACACTAACACATATACACTTTTTCTCATGCATCCCAATATATGACAGAGTACAGTTATTCCTCCCCACCAACAGGGGCTGGAAGGGATAATTCAGTTCTCCCTACCTGAGATGATCTGGTGCTCTCTCAACAAGTGTCCACAAAAGCACTTGGACTCATCCCCAATTCGGAAACAGTCCCATAGATAATGGGGGCAACGCCAGCCAATGTAGAGACCTGGGAGTGGTGGGATTGAGTAATAAGGACAAATGAGAAGGAAAAATAGCCTAAGCTCCCCCAGGTGTTCTCACTGACATCTATCCCCTGGTGGGGGACCTCACCTCTCCCTCCATGTGTATTCATGAGGATCCGCCCATGAGTCCTCATCCCCATCTCTTTAGACTTTTTTCTTGAGGTTTTCTTTTTGCTGCACAAGTGTTTCAGTTCCCTCCCCACTGCATCCCTGTCAGCCTGTCAGAGATGACTGAAGAGTCTTCAGTTTCCAAGCATAAAGATTATGGATGAAATTTTATTTGAAGATGAACATGAACCTCAGTGAGTGATTGCAGGGATTCTCATCTCTTTCCCTCCCCAACTTAAAGCCCAGCTTTGCTTGGTTTCCTTGAAGTGTCTAAGGTGAGGAAAAGGGAAGCAAGGTTGTTGAAGGGACTTGAAGAGGAGGAAGAGGCTGGGCAGCCCTGGGGCCAGGAGGAGGGTTTTCCTCACTTCTCCAAGGCTTCATACTTCTCTTCCGTGTTCCTGGTGTTATGGAACTAATGTCTTCTATGAACCTGAGAAAGGCTGCCTGTGGCTCTTCAAGGGTCAGGAGGAAGGGGTAGGCCAGGAGTCATGAGTGGTGAAGACCAAAAAATATAAACTTCTGAGGCTAAGGAAGGAGGTATAGAAAGGAAGGTGAGGCTAAGAAGTATCCCTGAGTTCAGGTGCTAGCAAGAAGCCACAACCCTCAAGAGCCTGGTTTCAGTAGTGGTATCTGAAAATGTCTGGCTTCACAGTGAATCTCACCATAAGGCGAGGGTGGTGCTGTGTAAATGTGGGAGAACCAGAGAGCCCCCTTCACTCAGATTTTCTCATCCTCCATGAGAGCTGAGAGAGTACCCCAAGAATCCTGTATGAGTCTCCATGGGACCTTCAGCTGTAGGGTTTTTATTCTAATATAAAGGATACTATGAAGTATCATTTCCACCCAAGTGTCTCTGATTTCCCCTAAGGACCTCTCTTCTTGCTTTCCATGGCTCCTTTATGGTACTCTCATCACAGTACAATGCATTATAATGAACTGTTTGTTCACTTGTATTCCTGTTAGGCCATCAGTTTTGCCGAGGAAGGGTCAGTCTTTTCATCTACATCTTTAGTCCTAGCACAGGGCCTGGCACAAAATAGGTGCTCAGGGAACACAGACAGCTTGACTGAATAAGTAAATGAGTAAATTCAGGAGAGAAGAGAAACCCAGCATTCCAGGCATAATCCTGAAGTTCCATAAGGAAGATGAGAAAGAGTTGGTGTCCTCTGGTTTTTGACTCTAGCCCGGGCCATAATTTACAATTTTGTGTCTAATTACTGAACTAGGTTTTCTTGTCTTACCCATGGTATCTCAGAGTCTAAAGCCTGTCCAGATGTGGCTTTTGGCTTTGCTGCTTCTGTCTTGATGCTGATGGCCCGTAGTGCCAGTGCCCCCCACAACACCAGGGAGCCTTGATTGAAAGGGCAGGGTATAGGCAGAGTCACAATGGGGTTGGTGGGGGCCAGGATTCTACTACAGAAATTCTAAACTCCATCTAGAATAGCAGGATACACTGGCTGAGGAGGTGAGGTGTGGAAGTGAAGAAGGGTCAGTGCTCAGAGGTCAAGGCCGAGCCTGAGGGCCTGGGAGAGTCAAGTCCAAGCACAGATGTGGGAGTCAGTGCCCAGCTTTCAGATGAAGACTGAAGTTTAATAGGGAGACTGGCAACTACACCTCAGACTCCTTAAAATAGGATAACTGACAACTGGCTTCGTATTCCAGAGTGGTGCTCTCTATTCTCTGCCCTGATTCTAAACCCTCTTCCTGTTATGAGTGGACAAGAACTGACAGGGGGAGGAGATATCATCTAGGACACCATTTTGGTTCTGTACAACACAGTTGATTCCGTGATCACATAATCACGTTTGCATGATAACATCTCTTTACGCTTAGAACATCTCCATACAGCATATAGCTATTTTTACATGAAGGATGTCTCCAGCCCAGACCATCTCTTGAACTGCAGACCCACGTAGCAGTCTGTTTACGAGACTTTCACCAGTGTGTTCCACAAGCACTTCAGATGTATTATATTCAATCATTCCTTCCAAACCTGGCCCTTGTCCATTGTCCTCTGTTTATTCAACACATACTTAGCAAGCATCTACTGTTTCAGGTATTCACTTAATGGATGGCACCATTATCCAATCAGTTACTTAAGCCGATAACCTAGATGTTATTCCAGGCATGTCCCTCTCTTATCCTACACATCCAATAATCTAAAGGTCAGTTTTACCTTCTTAACATTCCTTGACTTTGTCTACTTCTTTCCACCTCCACCCATCTACTTACCTGGTTTATGACCAGTGCCCCACAATGTAGTCTTCCTGTCTCCAGTCTTCTCTTTCTCCAGTCTACCCTACTGCTAGAGTGATTTTGCAAAAACACAAATCTGTTCATGTCTGTTCATGTTATTATCCCATTTAAAATCTTTTAGTGACTCTCAATTGCTCTCAGGATATAATCCCAGCTCCTGAGTTTGGCACATTAATGCCTGTGCAATCCTGCCCTTCCAGAGCTGAGCTGGGTTACTCTCTCAACACTATGCAGCAGGCACACTGTGTTACTTACACTTTCCTGCTGATACCTTGCCCTGTCATGTCTCGCCATATCCCACTTTTTACCTGGCTGCCTCTTCTGACTCATCTTATAGATTCCAGCTGTGAAGTGATCCCTTCCAAAGATTATTCTTCAAGCTCCCACAACTGAATGTCCCTTTTTTTCTGCTCAGGTAGCACTGTGAGCTGAGCTCAATCATCGTAATTATTAGAATGCGTTATAATTATCCTTTTACTTATTGGTGTCTCTCATTAGAGTATAAGTTATTTAATGGATTTTGTCTCTGAAACCCCACCAGCACCACCACTTCCACGGCTAGCTCAGTGCCTGGCACATTGCTGGTACTCAATAAATGATGAACAAATAAAATAAAAGCTTACACTTGATACTTCTCTACAGAGCACATATACTAACTCTCTAGAGACCAGAGATCCCTAATATTAGAAGGGAACCCCAAATGTCTGGTCAGGATTGAATGACACTTAAATTTCAGTATACATATGCCTGTTTAAACAGGAAAATGAAGAAGTCCAATTTTAAGAGTGCAGTAGCCTTGAAAAGTGGGGAGTAGACAGGAAGTTCTGAGGAGGAGAATGAGGGGACTGAACAGACCCTACATTTATAAGAAGAGTAAGAAAGAGTGACAGAAGATGTTAAAATAAGCAAACAAAACTGTTTCAGTGACCGAAGTGAGACTGAGAAACAAATGAGATCACTGTGACTTTCTTGTCCTGGGGTAGAGTGAGGAAGGTCCCTACATGGGACTGAGAAAAATCAGTTACATGGAGGAGGGATAGAGATAGAATTATTTGGTGGTCCTTATATCTTAGGCCCATTTGTTTTGACATAACTCTACTCCCATCATAAGGGGAAAGAAAGTATGAAAAACTAAAATAAATGAAGTGACATACATTGAATTCAGTCTAGAAACCCCAGAATCCTCACAGCAGGCCAGGGTAATCTTACCAAAGGTAATCTCTATAGATATGAAGTTCAGTAACACAGGTACATGTGCCCGCACCCAGGATGGCATGTGTTTACACAGTACATCTGGACACCCTTTATAGATAAGCACAGCACGCCACTAACAGGACTGTCAAAGGTACTAATTCTGGGATGAGACTTGGAAACAGCAGAGCTAGAAGATATGACTTTCCTCTTTGGTGGAGACTCACAGCTTTTGGGTACCCAGGTGATTATCGGTCTTGTATGAAGAGGTGACAGCCTTTTAATGGAGTTCCACCAAGGGGACCAAGGCCTTTTGCCAGGTAAGAGCAACAAATCACCCGGAGACTGTCCAGATCCTGGGCTACCTCTGCCTTAGGGTTTGTTAGGTATAGGCGAACTGAGCCCTAGATCTGGGGCTAGCCTGTGGCCCTTTTGATTTTAACATCTTTAGTTTGGCCACATGTCCCTACCTGGGCTTTATATGAATATCCCACTTTTTGTCTGCATCCATGCCATCCACCTTGGCCCACCTGTCTGCTCCCTTCCCAGGTTCTAGGCAGGTGGCATTGCCATTTTCACAAGGGGCAACTAACCACTGAATGGGCAAGTTCTCAGAACCTGTTGAATTGGAGGGTGGCCATGGGCCTGTCAGAAGCCTCTGAAAGGCTGCCTGGGCTCACCTGTCTGGATGGCATTCAGGGCTGCATTCTTCTCCCACTGGAAAAGATTATTCACCTGAGCACCAAACTTCTCTCTGTGCATTGCCTTAGCCACTTCCACCAACTCTGCCTGTTTAGCAGGGACCACTGGGTGGGCTTTGTAACCTGGGAAGGGAGAGGCTGAGTAACCAAGGGGATGAGAAGAGGCCCTAAGTCTAAGAGAAGGGGCTAGGTCAAAGAGTAACCCAATCCTCTCCTCCTGGGGCAGGTGAAAGATAGTGATGAGAATGGGGAAAAGGACAGGAGCAATTACGGCTAATTCCTTTCTTCTTCTTTCCGGGATGACGTCCAGGCTGAGCTGTGTGAGTGGTGCCGATAGAGGTATCTACCTCCTCCTTCTCTTCGTCCTCTTCCCTTTCCTTTGCCGATGTGTCCAGGTGGACCTGGGCTGAAGGGCCTGAAAGGGAGTGCTGTTCAAGGATCTCTGATTCAGAGGTCTGGGCGGATCTTCTCCATGAGGGCTTCCTGGAGGAAGATTCAGAAAAGAAGTCTTCCTTCAGAGTATCAGAGGAAGACATAGAGCTATGGCCTGGTGATGAGTTATGAAAACTAAGGTGTTTCTCTGGGACCTTAGAGATGTGACTCTCCAATGGGCTCTCAGGGGTAGAGGCCTTGGAGGTGGAAGGCTCCAAAAGAGTTTCATAGGCATGTGGCTCTAAAGAGGTTTGAGGGATGGAAGGCTTCAAAGAGGTTTCAGAGGTGTGGGTCTCTAAAGGGGTCTGGGAAGTGGAAGGCTCCAAAAGAGTTTCAGGGGTAAGGGGCTCTAAAGGGGTCTCAGAGATGGAAGGCTCCAAGGGGGTTTCAGTGATAAGGGGCTCCTGTGAGTCCTCAGCAGAGGGGTCCTTTGAAGAAGGGTGCTCCTCTGCATCCATGGTGGTTTGAGGCTCTTCTATGACCTTGTCTGCCTCCATCTAGTGGTAGAATAGGGTACAGGCTTCATTAGATTGGGATTGGAGGGTCTGCAAATCAGGGTTCACAGTGGGTTATGGAATTAGGAATTAGTGCACCCGAGATAGAAGGGGGAAAGATGAATTCTGAATCAGGGTACGGTGCCAGGAGTTTCACCCATGTGCTTAACCCCCATGCAGCATCCTGTTATGGGTTGTGAGGGAGCTCAAACTTAAAGATTGAAAGGCCCCATGCAGCATCCTGTTATGGGTTGTGAGGGAGCTCAAACTTAAAGATTGAAAGGCTGAAGCAGTCAGAATCCCATCAGTAGATCATAGCAGAAGGCCATGCTCCAAGAGGAACCTGAACATAGCAACTTGGCTAGTCCAAGAAAAGGGTCCTGGGCAAACCTTAGGACTGTGGGGAGGGTCAGGCTGTAGAATTCTAGGAACTGGAAATTCCAAGCCCAAGTGAGGGTTTGCTCCCAAAAGTACAGGAGGATGCCATGATGGCAGGGCCCTCTTCACAGTCTAGTTTTGTCTATGGACCACACACACCTTTCCTTGATGTTATTCATGTTCAAGACTTCAGCTACTTCCAGCTGTATGCTGGTGACTCCTAAATCCAAAATTCCAGCTCAGACCTCTTTAAACCCCTATATTTCACATTCATACCCACTGGCTGCTGGACATGGCTAAATGGATGTACACAGGGCACCAAACTGAACTCTGGGAATTAGCATAGTCTTCTCCTTTTCTCTCAGCCTTTGTCTTCAATAGGCCCAAGGACTGTATTTCCTATCTTCTATCCCTAAAGTCCATTCTCTCCTCTCTTTTCCCTCCAATTTTGTTCAAGCTCTTACCATTTTCTACCAGGATTATGTAATAACTATGCCCCTCTGCTGCCTTCCCCAGCATATTAATCCACTCACCCATTCTTTCATTGATTTATGTAACTTACACTTTTATAAAGGGCCTAATCGTACACTTTTACTCAAGCACTGTGCTAAGTACTGGACTCAGTTGAAAGAATTTGGGAAGGAGATAGATTAACCAAAATGACAATACAAATGAGCTGTGTTGTGCTGGGGTAAGTCCAGGATGCTGTGGGGGAGTGGAGTGTGCCTAATTTGTTTTGGAAGTATGTCCAAAGGAAGTGAATCTTCCTTAATGACCCAACTGAAATCTTTCTAAAATGCAAACCTAACAATGGCATCCCCTTGCTTAAAAATACTCAGTGACTCAGCCTAAGGATTAAGTCTAAATTTCTTGGTCCTGACATTCAAGGCCTGTCATCATTTGCATCAGTGCCTAAGGATTCTAGCCTTAACTTTCCCTGCTCCCTGCTTTCCCCCTCATGCCCCAGAGATACTAAGTACATCACTTAAACTCATCGAAGCCCTTCAAAAGGGGAAGTTTGAGACAGGAAGTAGAAGGAGAGGTAGAATGGTGGGGAGGAAGATGACCAGACATTCAGCAAGAGGAAAAAGGGACCTGGGGTTGGAGAACCAGAAGATTGGAAGAGAGGAAGGGAAATAGAAGGGGAGGAGGAAACTGGCTGGAAGGGGAGGGTTAAGATGAAAAGTAGAGAATGGGAGGGGGTTGAACTGAGGAGGGAAGGGACAGAAAGTTTTAGGAGGGAAATGGGATGAAGGTTTAGAGTAGGGGCCATTGGAAAGACTACATACCTTTGGGCTTTGGCTTGGCTGTTACAAGTCCTTAGGTCATAATCTTGTTTGAAGCTGGGAAGGGGAAGCGTTAGCCCCAAGGGAAGCAAGGCTCTTGGTTGTGGATGAGACCTGGCTTCAGGGCCTGTGTGGTGACAGGCCTTGCCTGCAAGTCTATGACTTGGGGAAGAGACTTGAATTCCTGCAGAAATTAGCAAAGGAGCTCTGTCCAGATCTGAAGAAGGGTGGGAGGGGGAGGGACTAGGGGTACAGGGCTGATGAAGGTGGGAGTTGACTAAAGCCTCTGGAACCCAGACCGGGATAGATGGGATCTCTCACCAAGGCAACCGGAACGCCCAGTAATCTCAGTGTCAACAGCAGTCTGGTCACTTCCCCAGTGGGTGAGGTCTCCTCAGGGGGCTGCATTGGACCTGGAGGGGACGAACCTAGAGGGTTCACTTCTTTTGAGGAGGTTTGCAGGATATCTTTGAGAGTCTCTGGGTAAGGTTTGCGGATTATCTGTGGGGATGTCCGTGGGTGTCTGGGTTTGTGAGGGTCTCTGTAGGGTTCCTATGAGCTGTCTTGGCGCAGTGGGGGTCTGAGGATATGAGGAGAGCATGGTGGGTGGGTGGTTGAAAGCAAGGACTCGGGTAATTGGGGCTGGGGCGGAGTCTGTCCTCGGAGCCCAGCAGGACCAAGTTAGAGACCAATAGAATAGGGAAGGGGGCGGGCTTTACTGAGAAGAACCAATCGAACTGACCGAGGGGCGGAGCGCCACACGCCGTCAGGCGGAGGCCGCCGCCGCGGGGCCTGGTTATCGCCGTTCAGCGCAGCCCGGAGTCGCCCAGGCCTGAACTCCTACCCAGGTCCCCGGCTCGGCCTCAGCCGGCCCGACCCCGGCCCCGGGCCCGCGAGGACACCGGAGGTTACCCCCCGGGGGTGGGGAGCGGAGCCGCGGGTCAGCTCTGCGGGCGCCCCGCGCTGGCCTGACCGGCCCCGCCCCCGCCCCGGGCCATGGCCCAGCCCTTGTCCAGGCCCCTCGTCCTATCCCCATCCAGGCCTTGGCCCCCGGCCCCTCCCTCGCCCTGCTTCCCAAATCAGTCCCAGCCCCATCCTGGGTACCAGCGAATGCCCAGGTCCAAATCCCAGCCCAGGCGCCACCTCCAGTCCCAGTCCCAGGCCCTGGCCTGGCCCCCATCCCAGCCTCTACCCTTGTTCCACCTCCTGTCACAAATCCCAGCCCAGCCCCTGTCCCAACCCCATCCCCAATGTTTACTTACTCTTCGGGCCCAAACCCTGCCCTTGCTC